>NC_065529.1:30718935-30722210 GCF_006386435.1 Epinephelus moara | reverse complement strand
AAATCATACAATGTGATTTCCTGGATTTTTTTTCTCATTTTGTCTCTCATAGTTGAAGTGTACCTCTGATGAAAATTACAGACCTCTCTCATCTTTCTAAGTAGGAGAACTTGCAAAATCAGTGGCTGACTAAATACTTTTTTGCCCCACTGTATATGTTTCAGATGATACGTCATGTTTGTAGTCGACCAATGAAGATGGATGATACGTCATGTTTGTAGTCGACCAATGAAGATGAGTTTACATATCACCTGGGGTTTGTCCTTCACCTTCTCAAAATGATCCCACACTTTGGATTTCCTGCCCGACATGTTATTAACTAGCCTGTGGAATAACCGCAGGTACAGCACTGTAAATTAACATGACTCCTGTCTTGACTGCTGAGCGTGGACACTTCCTGTGTCTGTCCTCTCAAATTAAATTAAAATCTTTTTTTTTTTTTTTTCTGCGACTAATTGAACAATGAAATCTTGCCAACTTAAGACCTTTCTGGTCGACTAACGTTTGGTTGACTATTCGGAGGCAGCCGTAGAATTTTTTTACTTTTAGGAAAGTGTTGTTTGTGACAGCTCCAGGTTATGCATTTTACAGTTGACTGCTTTAGCAGCTACGTGAAGGATACAAAGGGCTTCATCTCTCTCTCCCTGACGGGTACCGCTTATCCCTTTGGTGTACACCGTTGAGGCCTCACTGAATCAAATTCCTCCCAGTGTTATATACTGCCCATGAATTATATATCCTGCCTGCCTATCGTATGTCACTTGGAAATATGTTACAATACGGAAGCTAGATACTCTCGAAATAGACAGGGAGGTCTGGGTATAAATATGTGTTGCAGAGATAGCTGGTTGGGTTAAGGGTAAGGTAGGTTTGAGGTTAGGAGTCACAGTTTGGGTCAGGTTTAGGTTAAACTGAGGGGAAAGGATTGGGAAAACAGGCCTTGACATTGACATTAGTAAAATGTTTGGATTTGCTAAGCTAAGATGCTAACAATTTTTTTTATTTCACCTCACTCTAAGCAATGTAAAAAACATTTCTTTGGGCGGTTTCTCATTTTTAGGTCATAACAAAACATCAAACTGAAATGGAGGAGACTGCTGTTTGCTTCCGTTTTTCCTACTGCTAGGTAATGTTGTTTTTTTTAACCATGACTTTGATTTTCCTGACCTCCAACATGTGGTTATTATTGTAACCACAATGACGTATGTCCCTGACCGAAGCCCTGACTGCACGTATGAGGATGTTTTTGTGTTTCAAAACAGGCCAGTAGGTTGCAATGATCAATTACCAGAGAAGAATGATTTAAAACTGTTGTTTCTGGCAGACTTTAAACTGCGGATGCGTAGTTGGACCAAATAACACTGGGCGTAGTAGACGTTTCTGTTCGCCTGTGAAGTGGTGCAGTTAAGTTAAGACTTAAAGTATTCATTAGACCTAGTAAAATGTGAACAACGTGGCTGTCTGCCGTTGTTGTTATTGTTTCTGTTGCAGGCGTGTTACTCAAAGCATCAATGGGCATGCATGAATTGAGAAGATGTCATTGTTTCTGAGCATGTCCACATGGATACATGTATTGTAATACCTTTTCTAATACTTTCAAACCTTGCCTCTGACAAATATCCCCAATATTTTAATTACAAAATAACTTTGACTAAATCTAATAAACACTAAACTACAACTCAACATTGTGAAACAATAAAAATTAAGCTGGAACTGAACTGAACTGAAAACAAAAAGTAAGAACTGGGCTGCACGGTAGCACTGTCGCCTCACAGCAAGAGGGTTCTGGGTTCATATCCGCTGGCCGGTTGAGGCCCCTCTGTGTGGCGTTTGCATGTTCTCCTCATGTCAGTGTGGGTTTTCTCCGGGTTCTCTGGCTTCCTCCCACAGTCCAAAAACGTGCAGGTTAATTGGTGACTTTAAATTGTCTGTAGGTGTGAATGTATGTGTGAATGGTTGTCTGTCTGTGTCAGTCCTGCGATAGGTTGGCAAACTGTAACTCCCACTCACCAAATATCAGCTGGGATAGGTTCCTGCTCCCCCATGATGCTCATAATGAATGAATGAATTAATAAAACAAAGACTAATAGAAAATACAATACTATAACAACTCTGATACAAAGTAACTAGAGTTTTGAAAAATCTGCACCTGAGATGGCAGTTTCAGAAAATTCAGCTTTAGTGCCCTAAAAGTCTGTTTGCTTGTTTACTTGTTTAATCCATCTTTCCCTAAACCTACCCAAGTTGTTTTGGGGCTTAAACTTAAAGGGAAATTTCGGTTTATTTCGACCTGTCTCCTATCGTCCTAAATTTGTTTCAAGTGACTAGTGACGAAAAATAATAGTTAGCATGTTAGCCGTTAGCCTAGATACAGCCGGGGCGCATTAGTAGCATCAGACCTGTTAAAACGTAAGTGAACGGGCATCCCTTCAAGTGCGAAGTTAGTCCACTAAAAAAGCTTTTTCTCCACAAAGACCGCCTCATATCGTTAGGATAAATGTCAGAGAACACATAGAAAACGACATGTAAACGTGTTGTCTTACCTTACCGGTGTGCTGCCATGTTTGTTTATCTCTCTCGCTCTGCTTTCCAAAGCGCGGCCGAAATATCGCGAGAACAAGCAGCGATCTCATAGCGTGCCTGAACGAGCAGCAACAGCTGGAAGGATACACTGACGAAGAGCTTCGTGAAATTGAAGAATGAAGGAGGAGAGAGAGAGAGGCGCAACAGGTAGAGGACAAATGGCTGCTGCAAGGCTGCGTAACTCTGGAGATTGGTGGTGTACCTGTGAATGCTGTGCCCCAGTGCCCACAGAAGAGGAATGCNAGTCACTTGAAACAAATTTAGGACGATAGGAGACAGGTTGAAATAAACCGAAATTTCCCTTTAACATAGCGTTGAATTAACTTTTCAACAGTGATTTGTAACAGTTTTCGAAGGCAGAGACAAATTATCTCTGATAGGGGCATCAGATAAGAAAATGTTTTGTTCTAGAGGACATGGACGTTGTTTGACTTGTTTTTTCCTGCTCACACACCAAAGGCTGATTAGAAACCTTTGAGTTTTAGTTATTTATAACTCTAGTATGTTGAAAGCTAAACCTAATTAGACACAGTGTGGTTTGAAATCATTCATATTTAATAACTGTGTTTGACTCTGGACTGAGATTCAATTCTACAGTACAGCGTTAGTCTCTGTACTTATTTCACCTTATCTGAGCAGCAGGATTGAGCTTTCAGGCTCCCTATCATCACTCAGGCTACAACAGACAGACA